>NC_037687.1:46586511-46622102 GCF_003255815.1 Theropithecus gelada
AAAGTGCTGGGATTACAGGCTTGAGCCACCGCGCCCGGCCTCTCAGTTTCTTTAAAAGACTTCAGACTAGGCTGGGCGCGGTGGCTCAAGCCTGTAATCCCAGCACTTTGGGAGGCTGAGACGGGCAGATCACGAGGTCAGGAGATCGAGACCATCCTGGCTAACACGGTGAAACCCCGTCTCTACTAAAAAATACAAAAAACTAGCCGGGCGAGGTGGCTGGTGCCTGTAGTCCCAGCTACTCAGGAGGCTGAGGCGGGAGAATGGCGTGAACCCGGGAGGCGGAGCTTGCAGTGAGCTGAGATCCGGCCACTGCACTCCAGCCTGGGCAACAGAGCGAGACTCCGTCTCAAAAAAAAAAAAAAAAAAAAAAAGACTTCAGACTACATAATGCATTAATGATACCAAAGAATTGTTGGGTTTTTAACATATAGAAACATAATATGTATAATAATATGTATAACATATAGCATAAACACAATAATAATGCATGAATACTATTAAAAATGCATAAATACTATTATACTATAAATGCAAAATAATAGCATTAGAAGGGAGTATAATGGAGCCATTCAGGATTCTATATTTCACTGGAACTAAATGGTTATAAATCTACATAGATTTTGATAAATTAGGCTAAATTAGAATATAGTGATCGCTACATAACTCTGTGAATGTACCAAAAAACATTGATCCACCCGCCTCGGCCTCCCAAAGTGCTGGGATTACAGGCATGAGCCACCGCGCCCGGACTCCAATTCCTTTTTTGTTATCGTCGTTCTATCTATCCTAGGATAATGAGGACCTCCCGCAAATGAGCTTTTCATCAGCAATTAGTTTCGTCACATGAATTTCTGTTTCTGATTGCTGAAAAGGTGAAGGCGAAAAGCCGAGGGCCTTTTGGAACGAGTCGGGCAACTGAGATATGGAGTTAGCGGCGGCCCTGCTCCCTGCCCACCCTTAGAAAGGCAAGGTGCTGTCAGAGGTTTCAGAGTAGGGGGCACACACAGAGAGTAGGGGGCACACACTGGCAACTTCAGTTTTGTCTGGCCCACCATGGACTGGAAAATTGAAAGCCATTTGTAGCCAAGTCACAGGCCCTGTTGCCAGTATTATACTTGCTCTCAGACGTTCGGGTCCAAATACCACTTTTCCCAGATTCATTAACAATGATCAAGTGGAATTCAGCCTTTTGGCCTGGTGGGTCCAGCTTTTTCTTTTTCTTTCTTTCTTTTTTTCTTTTTCTTTTTTTTTTTTTTTTTTTTTAAGTCCAGGTCTCGCTTTGTTGCCCAGGCTGAAATGCAGTGGCGTGATCTCAGCTCATTGCAGCCTTGACATCCTGGGCTCAAGTGATCCTCCCACCTCTCAACTTCCTGAGTAGCTGTGACTACAGGTGTGCACCACCACACAAAGCTAAGTTTTGTATTTTTTGTAGAGACAGGGTCTCACTATGTTGCCCAGGCTGGCCTTGGACTCCTGGGCTCAAGCGATCTGTCCCCCGGGCCTCCCAAAGTGCTGGGATTACAGGTGTCAGCAGCTCTACTCCCCAATGTGTCCAGCTTTTCTGTCCATTCACCTTCCTTCAGCTGCTCGCCCCTCTCTTCCCTCACACAGCGCGTCCTCGTCTGAAAAAAACAGATTTTTTTTTTACTACAGCTGATCCCTGTGGGATATGGGGCTGGAAGATGCAGCACCAGTCACCGTATGCCTCACAGAGATAGCTTCTTGCCTTTGAGAAACCACTTGAGTCACACAGGAACGTCATCACTGAGCCGCCCACCAGTGTCAGCATCCAAGGTTTGGATTGACAAACAGTTGTTTCCTTGGAGCTGTGAATTCCAGACTCCTCTGCCAAAGAAAAGATGCACTTGGCGGTGTGCAGGCATGTCGTGACCTGCTCAAACACTTATTTTTCTATTGGTACCGCAGACCTACATACCACTACTCAACTGTGACTCTGATAAGACGTATGGCAGCTTTAAAAAACTGGCGTAATATGTCTTCTGGAGTCAATAGAAAGAATTTGGCTTTCAGCAATGATGGGGGTGTGGCTGCTCCGTTCTCTCCTTTGCCTTACTACAGATGACCTCTGCAGTTTTCCAATACGGGTTTCACGGTCAAGCAGTTTTTCTCTTATCCTATTTTTATTTATGTATTTAGAGTCTAGATCTTGCTCCGTTGCCCAGGCTGGAATGCAGTGCCACGATCATGGCTCACTGCAGCCTCAAACTCCTGGGCTCGAGTGATCTTCTCCCACCTCAGCCTCCCAAGTAGCTGAGACTACAGGTGCACATCACCATGTCTGGCTAAGTTTTTAAAACCTTTTTTGTAGACACAGGATCTTACTGTGTTGCCCAGGCTGGTCTTGAACTCCAAGTCTCAAGGGATCTCCCCACCTCAACCTTCCAAAATGTTGAGACTACAAGCATGCACCATTACACCCAACTAAGTTATTTTAATTTTTTAAAGACAGGGTCTTGCTATGTTGCCCAGGCTGGTCTCGAACTCCTACCCACAAGTGATCCTCCTGCCCAGCTCTTATCCTCTTTGCGAAATTTACCAATGCAAGGTAAACTAAAAAAAAAGTTTCTTTTTTTAACTCAAATGCAAGTTTGAGTCAAACTATGTGTTCATTTTTAGTGCATACTGTAGTGCAGTAAATCAACTCCAGCGAACTCTGGTTGGCATGGATATGTATTTCCAATGGTCGAAGTTTACTTGCCTTCAGTTTCCTGTTGATCATAAACCGAAACAGACCCCCATCCAGCCTCATGGAGTTTGCTCACCACTGATTTTTCTGAGCCACACCATTCCCTGGGATCTCTCCACCCTGGTTTTTCCCAGCTGCGGGATATCTAATCTAATTTGTGGTATAAAAATATTAATGTGATTGGTTAACCCAGCCTGTGTGGTTTTTGCTCCAAGGTACCACCTCAAGATTTTAAATCCTTTGCCTCAGATATTGAATATTTAATGCACGACTAAATTGTTGAGTCACAAACAAACAAAACGTGATTTCCCTGCAGAGGTGCGCCTTGAATTCCTATAATGCATCCTGTATCTTTCATGGCCCCAGAGGGTGGGTACACTTATTCCAGTGTGGGAGAATCTCAGATGATTAGCTATAACCTCAGTGTTTTGAAGGTGTGACTTTTGTGGGCACAGTCAGATAATTAATTAGATTTGAACAGACCGTGGGCCCAACTTCTGTCCTTGAAAATAATTGAAGCCCTTCCAAAAACCAAAAAAGGATTATTTACATCCTTTAGAACTTTAATCAAAAAACTTTGAAAACTGTTTCAATAATTCTTAAAATGTCAGTAATTGCCCTAGTTCTTCGTGCATAAAGGGATTTATTAAGACTTATTTTCCCATGACGACTTGAAATGGAAAAGTACAAGTTGAAAAAAGAAGAACTGGAATAATTGGCTTTGATGAATTGAAGTTACTGCTCCCCATTGGAACTGTGGGTGCAGACAGTTTAGGGTGGCGGATGGACTCTGAAAATACAGTCAGCGAATTAACACATCATACTGTGAAAGCTACAAGCAGTCCTGCAGCTGGACAGCACTGCCCAGTAACTGGGTCATCCGAGGCTTAATTCTCTCATGGTTTCAGCACCAGGCACAATGCTGTGGTTTTGTAGATAAGATCATGTACTCTGGGCCAAAATACAGGAAAGCCTCTCCCTGCATCAATCCACAGAGCAAACCCACCAGGGAGCCCGGGGCCTTGATGCCCAGCTCCTGATGCCTCAGCCAGAACCCCAGCCCAACCCAGAAAGCCTGAGCTCTCCCTTGGCAAATTGATAGGCTGTCTCTCTTGTCCTGGTGTGTGATTCCCTAGTTTCAGGAGAATAAACAAAACACTGAAACTTCCCAGCATTTTGTTATGATAATTATTTCTTGCGACAGGGTCTTGCTGTGTCACCCAGGCTAGAGTGCAGTGGTGCAATGGTAGCTCACTGTAACCTTGAACTCCTGGGTTTCACCGATCCTCTCACCTCATGCCTGACTAATTTTTAAAGTTTTATTTATTTTTCTTTTTGTAGAGACAGGGCCTCACTATATTGCCCAGGCTGATGAAATTTCCCAGCTTTGTTAAGTAAGAATCAGGCAGCCTTCATCAGCCTGTGGAGAAAGCACCAGAGTAGGTAAAGAAAAATTCCTTAAAAGCAGATTTCACCTTCTGATTCTGTGATTGTCCCCAGAACATCTTTTCATGACCTATATCCATCCATGTTGAATTTCGGATAAAGGGTAAAGGAAAAAGCTTACTTTTCCAGTACAGGCTGGGCAACAGGTTTAAGACTATTAATTCAAAAGGAGTTGATTGGGAAGCGATCGTGGGCTCACAGGCTTGGTGGGAGCTGGAAGACAATCCTGTTCTCAGGGAACTTGGTCACCGCCTCATCTTAGGAACAACCGGTTGGAGATACAGCCAGATATCTTCCGTTTGACCTCTTCCCGCCATGGCCATCACTGCCTGTGGATGCCCTGCCATCCTTGTGTGCAGATGCTCTGCCGTCTTTAAGATCCAAGGTCCAGCCGGGCGCGGTGGCTCAAGCCTGTAATCCCAGCACTTTGGGAGGCTGAGACGGGCGGATCACGAGGTCAGGAGATCGAGACCATCCTGGCTAACCCGGTGAAACCCCGTCTCTACTAAAAAATACAAAAAAAAACCCTAGCCGGGCAAAGTGGCGGGCGCCTGTAGTCCCAGCTACTCAGGAGGCTGAGGCGGGAGAATGGCGTGAACCCGGGAGGCGGAGCTTGCAGTGAGCCAAGATCTGGACGCTGCACTCCAGCCTGGGCGGCAGAGCGAGACTCCGTCTCAAAAAAAAAAAAAAAAAAAAAAAAAAAAAAAAAAATCCAAGGTCTGGGCACTGGACTGGACCTGAAATTGGCCGAGTATGAGTCACAGGCCCCGGTCCTCAGCATCCCAGAGAGGGAGGATTGGCCTCTCCAGCTTCCACAGAGGCCAGGGGGGCAGCGGGGGACAGTGGGAGACATCAATCTGAAGTTACCTCTGTGCCAAGACCACCCGATAGGGGACAGGTCCCTGCTCCTGAGGACTGAGGTGCCCCTGCAAGGGGGTGCAGCAGCCAGACAGCCAGACCCAACAATGGCCCCTGTCTGGCTGGGAAAGCCAAGAGACACCATGATTAGGCTTCAAGAGCCCAGCCCATAAGGATCCTTCCCTCTTCCGAACTCCTCAAGCATCTACAGTGGCCCTCACTCAGCTGTCACATCCCAAAATGTGCCCAGGGTTCCCGAGTACCTCCCAGCGAGATGCTAAGCTTCCTACAGTGATCTCCAAGAAAACCTGCACAGTGCCAGGAACATAACAATTACTTAAAACATGTGTGTTGACTGCGAATATGAAACCAATGACACATGTGAAATTGCATTGCACGGCGCTCTGGAAAACCCAGCACCGTGTTTGGGGAGAAGTCCAGGAGTGGAGCGAACCCGTGTCCTCATCTGAGATCCGTGTGACCTTGGTCAGTTATTTCTTCTTTCTGGGTCCCAACTTTTTCGTCTGTGGATGGTAATATTTACCTTGAAGTGTTGTTGGCAAATCTTAGATAATTTAGGCAAAAATGCCTGGCACGTATCAAGCGTTTAATACACAGTTTAATAATTATAATCAGATGTGGACTTTTTCATATGATCTTCCTCCATCAGACACTTCATGCCATGATTAAAGACAAATGTGTCTTTAAGTTCTTTAGAGAAACTGATTAACCCCAAATTTGCTTTATATCATAGGCTATGTAAATATTGCAGACATAATTTTTTAAATGTCCAGGATTTGTATAACTTCATATTAGAAAACTCGTATTTCTTAATAATTTGTTTTAAATGATATTATGGAAAAAGATAGCACGACTTGACCCTCTGTCTGGAAAATCTGTTTCATCCTTTTGGAGAACAGCAAAAACTGTTTTTTCTGTAGAGGTGGGGTCTTGCTCTGTTGCCCAGGCTGCTGGAGAGCAATTGTGCAATCATAGCTCTTCTGGTCTCAGAGATCCTCCCACCTCAGCCTCCTGAGTAGCTGGTACTACAGGCAGGTGCCACCACGCCCAGCTAATTTTTAAAAAATTATTTTGCAGAGACAGCGTAAGACTTTTTAATCAAGGCTTTTAGTTTGATTTGAGGCAAAAAGATTAAAAGTCTTGGTACTTGGTTAATCAAGGTACTGACTTTTTAAACTGCCAACAAGTATCTATTGAGTGCTCACTGCATGCAAGGCACAGTCCTAAGCATTTAGTATGAACCAGGCATAAAAGTGAGGAAGCGCCCTGCCTTCCTGGAGTCCCATTCTAGCAGGGGAAACAGACCACAAACAATAGAAAACAGAGGTAAGCTGGACACCGTGTTATTTTTATTATTTTTTGCGTTAACTAACTTATAATAATTGCACATATGTATGAGGAACAGTGTGATATTTCAGTACATATATGCATTGTGTAATAATCAAATTAGGATATCTAGCATATTTGTCACCTCATACATTTATCATTTCTTTGTGGTGGGAGCATTCAAAATTCTCTTTTCTAGTTATTTTGAAATATACAATACAATGTTGCTAAGCAAACGTAATCATCCTACTGTGCAATAGATCACCAATAGATAGGAGAACTTATTCCTCCTATCTAACTGTAACTTCGTATCAATCTCTTCCTATTTCCCCCACCCCCTGCCCCCTGCTTCTCTGGTTATCACTATTCTACTCTCTACTTCCATGAGATCAACTGTTTTTTTGAGACACAGTCTAGCTCTGTTGCCCAGGCTGGAGTGCAGTGGCGTGATCTCAGCTCCCTGCAATCTCTGCCTTCCAGACTGAAGCAATTCTCCTGCCTCAGCCTCCTGAGTAGCTGGGACTACAGGCACACTCCACTGCAGCTGGCTAATTTTTGTATTTTTCGTAGACACGGGTTTCACCATGTTGTTCCAGCTGGTCTCAAACTCCTGTGCTCAGGTGATCTGCCTGCCTTGGCCTCCCAAAATGCTGGGATTACAGACATGAGCCACAGCGCCTGGCCACGTCAACTTTTTTAGGCTCCACATGTGAGTAAGGTCGCATCGACTTTGTCTTTCTGTGCCTGGCTTATTTCATTTAACATAAGGTCCTCAAAGTTCATCCATGTTGCTGCAAATGACAAGATTTCATTCTTTTTTAAGGCTGAATAGTATTCCACTGTGTATCTATACCACATTTTCTTTATCCGTCCATCCACTGATGGACACCTAGGTTGATTCCATATCTCGGCTATTGTGAATAATGCTGTAATAAACAAAAGGGACAGAAATCTGTTTGACATACCGATTTCATTTCCTTTGGATCTGTACCCTCTGGTGGGATTGTTGGATCTTATGGTAGTGCTATTTTTCATTTGTTGAGGAACCTCCACGCTGTTTTCTATTATTTCTGACTAATTTACACTCCCACTAGCAGTGCATGCTGTGTTAAAAGGTGGTAAGTATCGTGAGGGTGGAAAGTGGAGGAGGTTAAAGAGGAACAGGCGTGGGATAAAGTACATTTTAAATAGCGTGGCCGAGGCCACAGTGAGAAGGCCATATGGAACCAAAGACTTGCAGAGTCCAACATGAGTAGGATCAAAGCCCCCAAAATGGGCCATGAGATTGGACTATCTAGAATGGCTTTCTAGAGGTGTCGTATTACTCTGAAAACTGCCAAATTCACTCTTTTCTCCTACCACAGGTATAATCACAGTCACACCCTCCGGAAATGTCTCCTCCCCTCCTCTCCACCTTCTCTTCGAGGATTATATATAGGATTTGTGCTCACAGAGGCAGCTACACTCCTACAAAGGAAAACGTTAAGTTCCTTTCTCTTGACAAGAGATGTGTTCCTGCGGGGAGAATTTTATTGTAACCGAAATTAAAGTAAAACTCACCGAAACGACATGCTTAGTGAATTATCTTTTAAAAGGGGCCTCTCAGTCCAAAGCACGTGCAAACAAGAGCCAGTGGGATCCACCCGAGAGTAGAGTGTGTTCTCCTGTGCATGGATTTAGTAACAGCCACACTTATCTCCAAAAACTCACATGAGATCTGCCAGGAGTTTGCTCTCCTTAGAGGCAAGGGAAAAAGAGGCACTGGCATATGAGGAAATCCTCACCTTCAATTACTGTGATATTCATCAAGCCAAGATTGTCGTTAAAAACACACACACACACACACACACACACACACACAAACACACAAAAGAAAACTGTTTTTGATACAGAATTCTCCTGGAATCACATGAGGTACACAGATGCCAAATCTTGTTAAGAGTGCCAAGGGTGACTCTCCAGTGAGCTCAGTTTCTTTTCTTTCTTTTTTTTTCCCCCTCTCGTTTTTCATCCAAAGCTGCATCTCTGAGCGCTCAGCTCTGCCCCGTGGGAGAAGGAAGAGGAGTTGTTGGCGTTGCTTTTGATTATGGGTTTCCATGGTATCCGGGAAGAGAGAGGAGAAGGGAGGGGCTTGGGAATGGCAACTGTAGACTCGGCCAGCTCTGGGACACCTCGTGCCCAAATTCTCCTAAAAAATCAGCTGGGAATAAGAAAACCATATCCTTAAGAAGAATCCATGGTGTAAATTAGTTTTGGATTCCTAAGGGATGAAGACCACATCTGGGTACGTTTGTTGGGTCTATTTCTATCTTGTTTACCCAAGTTGTTTTCTCTCCTGAATTCTTTCTTCTCAATTCCATAATGAAAAGTAGTCTCTTATCAAAGCTCCTTTTTCTAAAAATAGTCAATGTAATGTTTCTCTGACCATGGAAAATGTAGTCCCTTGGGGGAAATTTTCAGAACTGTTGATGAGGAGCTGAATTAGAAATGCTGTCAGCGGCAAGGAGAGAATCATGCTGATTTGACCTCTTGACCTCTTGGTCACCTGCCTGGCAAAGACCTGACAAGATGGATATTTGTATTGTACTGACAAAAGCGTTTCTTGTTTAATGAGTTGCAAATCAGTATCAGGCTTGTTTGAGGTGCTCTTTTTCTCTGTCTTTTTTTTGTTTTTTTGAGACAGGGTTTTGCTCTATAGCCCAGCATGGAGTACAAGGGCATGATCATAGCTCGCTGCAGCCTCAAACTCCTGTCCTGGGCTCAAGTGATCCTCCTGCCTCAGCCTCCTGAGTAGCTGAGACTACAGGTGTGCACCACCGTGCCTGGCTAATTTTTTCTTTTCTTTTTTTTTTTAGAGACAGAGCTCTCACTATATTGCCCAGGCTCATCTTGAACTCCTGTCTCAAGCAATCCTCCCACCTCAACCTCTCAAAATGCTGGGATTATGGGCATGAGCCACTGCACCCGGCCTTGTTTATTTTTCTTTCAATGAACTAATAAGTCCCCAGCTCTGAAATTTCACAAGGCTAGCACCCAGATCAAGGAACAGAAGTCCCCTTGTGACTCCTATCCCAGTCTCCACCCTCCTCGCCCCCTAAACACCATGAAGTAGTTTTGCCTGTTTGATATAAAACCTGATATAAATGCAATTCCATGGAATGTGCAGATGGTCCTCTTTCGTATCTGGCTCCTGTCATTCCACATTATGTTCATGAGATTCACCTATGTTGGGAGTAGCAAAAGATAACTCATTTTTGCTACTTCATACAATTCTATTGTGTGAATATCCCAAGATTTATCCATTGGAGACACGTGGTTAGTTTCCAATTTGGGCTATTATGAACATCTCCATGAACATTGTCCTATGTCTTCTGATGTGCATGTGTGCATTTGTGTTGTGTATACACCTAGGAATTGAATCGTAGGTTACACAATGTGTGTCTGTTCAGCTTTCGTGTTGCCCAACCATTTCCCAAAGTGGTTCTATCAACTTACACTCAAAGCATATGAGACATTCAGTCACCCCATGTTCTGGGCTGAATTGTGGCCCCCCAAATTCACATGTTGAAGTCCTAACCCCTACTACCTTAGAATGTGATCGTATATGGAAATAGGGCCTTTAAAAAGATAATTAAGATTAAATGAGGTTATCAGGGTGGACCCTAATCCAAGATGACTAGTGTCCATATAAGAAGAGATCAGGACACAGACACACACAGAGGGAAGACTCTGTGAAGACATTGGAAGAAGACGGCCATCTTCAAGCCAACGAGAGAGGCCATCAGAAGAGACCAACCCTGCTGACACCCTGATGGACTTCCAGCCTCCAGGACTGTGAAGAAACACATTTCCATTGTTTAAGCCACCCAATCTGTGGTACTTTGGTATGCAGATCTTAAAAACGTTAAAAAGATAAGAAGAGGATATGACAAACAATGACACTGTTACGCCAATGAATTTGAAAATTCAGATGAAACTTAGAAAAAAACACAACCTACCAAAGTAGAAAAATCTGAATAATCTCATTACTCAATTTACTCAACTGTTTAAATTGAATTTATGATTTAACACCTTCCCACAAAGAAAACTGAAGTCCAGGTGGCTTCACTGGTGGATTCTATCCAACATTCCAGGAGGATAAATATTTGCTTTTCCAGGGACCGCTAAAAGAAGGAGCACCTCTCAACTTGTGTGAGGACAGAATGACCTTTATCCCCAAACCAAGAAGGATATTGTAAGAAAAGAAAATTATTAGCCCATCTCTCCCATGAACATAGATGTAAAAATTCTAAAAATGCACACACACACAAATTAGCTAGGCATGGTGGTACACACCTGTAGTCCCAGCTACTTGGGAGGCTGAGGAAGGAAGAGCCCAGGAGTTTGAGGCTACAGTGAGCTATGATTGGGCCACTGCCCTCCAGCCTGAGAAGCAGAGTGAGACATTGTCTTAAAAAAAAAAAAAAGTCCGGATTTTAAACAGATTATTGGACCGGTGGTTCCTATCCATCAGCTCATTCAACTTTAGCACCTGCCTCATCCCCAGTACCTGTTCCAGAACTCCTGTCTTCCCCATGAAGCTCCATGTGTTTTCCCAATTCAAACTTGGGCTTCTTCCCCATTTTTACTTTACTGATGAAGACATCACAAGGAAGATACACAGATTGGCGAGTCTTTCCTATATCTTTTTCTAATGCCGTCCAGAATCCATTTATTGACCACTTCATTCAAACCACTCGTCTGCACCTCTTGGGTCATGATTTCCATCATCTTCTTCCAGACTTGGCAAACCTGTTGGTGCTAAGTATAAGAGGGCTTCCGTATCTGATTGTTGCATTTTTTTTTTTTTTTTTTTAGTAAAACCAACACAAAACACACAAAGCAAATAACCATTGATAGTTTTGACATCAACATGAGCTTTAATCATGGTCTGCCACTTTGAACACATCTTGTCACAGGTAAGATCCATGCCCTGGAAGTTAGGCAGGCAGTTTTTGCCCTGAACATCTTCAGTAATCAGCTTAAATTTTCTAAGTGCAACTTCATCACTCTGCAGATCAACAAGGCTCACTTCAAACACATGACCCTTAAGGCCATCTGATGCAATTTTGGTTCACTGAGTTCTGGTGACTAGCATCTTTCAAATATTTCTTATATTGAATATAACAGGAGCTTTCACACTTTCACATCATACCAATCTTTCCTTCGCTCTTTCTTTCTTCCTTTCTCTTTCTTTCTTCCTTCCTTTCTTTCTTTCTCTCTCTCTTTCCTTCCTTCCTTTCTTCCTTCCTTCTTTTCTCTCTCTTTCCTTCCTTCCTTCTTTCTCTTTCTTTCTTTCTCCCTCTCTTTCTCTCTTTCTTCCTTCCTTCCTTCCTCTTCCTTTTCCTTTCCCTCCCTCCCTCCCTCCCTTCCTGCCTGCCTCCCTGCCTTCCTGTCTTCCTTCCTTTTCTCAGAGTCTCCCTGCATCAGGCAGGCTGGAGTGCAACGTTGTGATCATAGCTCACTGCAACCTTGACCTTCTGGGCTTGAGAGGTCCTTCCACCTCAGTCTCCCAAGTAGTTGGGACCACAGGCATGCACCACCACACCCTGCTATTTGTCTGCTTGTTTGTCTGTTTGTTTATGTATGTATTTACTTACTTTTTTAAAAGACAGGGTCTCACTTTGTTGCCCAGGCTGGTCTCAAACTACTGGCCTTGGACCATACTCCTGCCTCGGCCGCCCAAAGTGCTGGGATTACAGGTGTGAGCCACCACACCCAGCCCCCCAATCTTTCTTGGAAAATGGATGAGCCACTTGCTTCTTGGCTTCCTTTTTGCTGCCTGTTCTTGCCGACCACCATGGCGCTGCTCAGAGAGCCAAAAGTCAGTTTAGAATTATTGTATCTTCCTGGTGATTGACTCTTTTCTCATTACCCCTCTTTAGCCCTAGTCATAACTTCCTTAATGCTTTCTGTCTTAGCCTTGTTCTGTCTTATCTGACTACAACTGCACATCTACTTTGTTTGGGTCGATGTCTGAAGTGTCTACATTTTCCTATAGTTTTGTTTTTAGTTTTTCTATTTCTTTATATTTAATGTGTGTCTCTTGTAAGCAGTGTTTAGTTGGATTGTGTTTTTTATTCAATCTGATAATTGTATTTTAATTGGAATAGTTGATCTTTTTATATTTAATGCAATTAGTGACACATAAGATTAAAATCTATCGTCAGTCCATTCTTCTCTCTTCATTGTTTTAACTCTCTTATCTTCATTTCGATTATTCAAGTCATTTTTTTTTTTTAATTCCTCCTCTGTAGCCCAGGCTGGAGTGCAGTGGTGTGGTCATAGCTCACTGCAGTCTCAAACTCCTAGGCTCAAGGGATTCTCTCTCCTCAGCCACCCGAATAACTAAGACTACAAGTATGTGCCACAGTGCTGGGTTAATTTTTTAAATGTTTTATAGAGATGAAGTCTCATCATGTTGCCCAGGCTAGTCTCAAACTTCTAGACCCAAGTGATCCTCCTGCTTTGACCTCCCAAAGCATTGGGATTACAGGCATGAGTTACCATGCCCAGCTGTTTTTAATGACTCTTATTTTTTTGTAGAAGCAGGGTCTTGCTATGTTGCCCAGTCTGGTCTCAAACTCCTGACCTCAAGCAATCCTCCGACCTCAGCCTCCCAAGTAGCTGGGATTGCAGGCACATGTCCCTGCACCCGGCCGAGTCATTTTTATTACTCCATTTCACCACTCTACTAGCTTGTCAAATACATATTATTTTACTATTTGAAATCTGCAGATTGCAATATGCATCCTCTATTTACTAGCACCAATATGAGTCGGTACATTTATTTCTTCCCGGATGATTAAGAATACATTTAGAATACTTTAACTTCCTCTTTTCCTGCAGTAGATGTCTTCTATGCCCCATCTAAATCCCCTGGCACTCCCATTCCTGCACATCCTGGCTCAGTTTACAACTCCCAGCATCGGTGACTCACCCCGCCCAAGGGCTTCTGCGGATGCTGAGTATAGAGCTGGCTAAAAGTGCCGGGAAATTAAAATCTCCCTGGAATAGTTTTGTTTTTTTTTTTTTTGTTTTTTTTTTTTTTTTGAGACGGAGTCTCGCTCTGTCGCCCAGGCTGGAGTGCAGTGGCCAGATCTCAGCTCACTGCCAGCTCCGCCTCCCGGGTTTATGCCATTCTCCTGCCTCAGCCTCCCGAGTAGCTGGGACTACAGGTGCCCGCCACCTCGCCCGGCTAGTTTATTGTACTTTTTTAGTAGAGACGGGGTTTCACCGTGTTAGCCAGGATGGTCTCGATCTCCTGACCTCGTGATCCGCCTGTCTCGGCCTCCCAAAGTGCTGGGATTACAGGCTTGAGCCACCGCGCCCGGCCCTGGAATAGTTTTCAACCCATCACTGGCCACAGTTGCTGCATAACTCTCCCAGCTTCTGTGTGCTCCAGGTGCTATTAACTCTGAGCTGCATTTTCCACCTTCGTTCCCAGGGTTTCCAAGCAGAATTGAGCTTCAAGTACCCAGAGCGATACTTCGCGGGATTATACACGATTTATTGGTTCCCTTCCCTTCCTTACCTCACTTCCCATGTCCCATACTGATATGATCTGGGTTAACTTCCCAAATAAATTGTTTGGACTCAGATCTTTGTTTCAAGGGTTGCTTCTGGTAAAGTCCCTTCCCTTGTTTTGTGATATTATTGACATATATTCTGATTCTAGGTGTATATAAAATCCAGAAGTCATTATTATTTTTGTTTGATGCAGCCAGTGTTCACTTAGATTTACCCATATATTTTATGCTTTCTCTTACTCTTTATTCCTTCCTGAATTTCTGCCCTTAACTCTGGAATGGTTTTTCTCATGCTTGAAGAACTCCTTTGGGGCACACTGGCTTATACCTGTAAATCCACACTTTGGGAGGCCAAGGTGGGAGGATTACTTGAGTCCAGGAGTTCAAAATCAGCCTGGGTAACACAGCAAGACGTCATCTCAACAAAAAAATACAAAAACTAGCCAAGCACGGTGGTGCACGCCTGAAGTCCCAGCTACTTGGAAGGCTGAGCTGGGAGGATTGTTTGAGCATAGGAGGTCAAGGTTGCTGTGAGCCAGGATCACGCCACTGCACTCCAGCCTGGGCAACAGAGTAAAACCCTGTCTCAAAGATACAAAAACAAAAACAAAAAAACTCCTTTTAGCATTTCTTCTAGTGTGGGTATACAAGTAACTAATTCTCTCAGTTGTTGTTTGCCTAAACATTTATTCATTTCGCCTTCCTTTCTGAAGCACAGGTCACTGAACATGGAGTTCTAGGTTAGCAATTACCTCCTTTTTCACTCTTATTTTTTATTACTCTTTTGATTATTAAAGCCATTTTTGACTTGAAGTCAAAAATTATGTCTTAATATCACATTGAAGACATTATTCCATTTTCTCCTGGCTTCTACCCTTTCTATCAAAAACTCAGCTGTCATTTATATTGTTCGTTTTTAAGATAATGTGATTTTTTTCCTCTAGATACTTTTAAGATTTCTCTCTGATTTTTAGTGTATTTATGAGGATGTGCTTAGGTGTGGCTTTCTTTGTATATACACAGCTTAGGATTCATTCTCTCGCTCTCTCCTTTTTTTTTTTTTTTTTGAGTCAGAGTCTCATTCTGTCACCCATGCTGAAGTGCAGTGGCAGGATCTCAGCTCACCACAATCTCTGACTTCCATATTCAAGCGATTCTCATGTACCAGCCTCCCAAGGAGCTGGAATTACAGGCATGTGCCACCACACCCAAGTAATTTTTTGTGTGTGTATTTTTTTTTTTTTTTTTTTTTTAGTAGAGATGGAGTTTCAGCAGGTTGGCCAGGCTGGTCTCAAATTCCTGGCCTCAAGTGATCCACCTACCTTTGCCTCCCAAAGTTCTGGGACTACAGGCATGAGCCATCATGCCCGGCCTCATTCTCTCTTTCCTTTTGTTTGGGAACCCCAATGATAGAACATTAAACATTTTTAACATACCTCTTAAATTACTGTCTATAGTTTCCATGTTCTTCCTCTCACTGTACTTCAGTCTGGACCTATCCTCTAGTTCACTGACCTTCTCATCTCTCCATTCAGTTTTTTAATCCACCTGCCTTCCCGTTTAGTGACCTCTCTTCAATGTGCATTGACTGTTAACTCCATCTATTGAGGTCTTAATTTTGGCTATTGTCCTTTTCACATTAGATTTTTCCATGTGATGATATTTTTATAGATTTTAGTCACTGGAGAATTTTTTTTTTTTTTTGGAGATGAAGTCTCACTGTGTCACCCAGGTTGGAATGTAGTGGCATGATCTCAGCTCACTGTAACCTCCGCCTCCTGTGTTCAAGTAATTCTCCTGCCTCAGCCTCCCGAATAGCTGGGATTACAGGCATGTGCCACCACCCTCGGCTAATTTTTGTATTTTTAGTAGAGATGGGGTTTCACCATGTTGGCCAGGCTGGTCTTGAACTCCTGACCTAAGGTCATCCGCCCTCCTCAGCCTCCCAAAGTGCTGGGATTACCGGTATGAACCATCATGCCAGGCCAGATTTTTTATTCATGTATTTTCTTAAACAAATAGTTAAAAAATTATTTGTTGAAGTATAACATTCTGTATTAGGGTTATCCAGAAAAAGAGACCAATAGAATGTGTGTGTCTGTCTGTGTGTTTATAAAGAGATTAATTACAAGAAATTGGCTCACCTAATTACAGAGTCTGAGAAGTCCAAACTCAGGAGAGCTGATGGTTTAAGTTCCAGTCTGGGTCCAAGTCTGGATGCAGGAGAAGACTCATGTCCCAGTTTGGAGACAACCACACAGAGAGAAAGAATGTTTTCTTTTTTTTTTTTTTTTTTTGAGACGGAGTCTTGCTCTGTCCCCCAGGCTGGAGTGCAGTGGCGCGATCTCAGCTCACTGCAAGCTCTGACTCCTGGGTTTACGCCATTCTCCTGCCTCAGCCTCCCGAGTAGCTGGGACTACAGGCGCCCGCCACCTCGCCTGGCTAGTTTTTTGTGTTTTTAGTAGAGACGGAGTTTCACCGTGTTAGCCAGGATGGTCTCGATCTCCTGACCTTGTGATCCGCCCGCCTCGGCCTCCCAAAGTGCTGGGATTACAGGCTTGAGCCACCGCGCCCGGCCGAGAAAGAATGTTTTCTTACACAACCTTTTGTTCTATTCAGGCCTTCAGTGGATTGGATGAGGCCCATCCACATAGGAGAGGGCAGCCTGACCCACCGTTATTTCCATCATTTATCAAAGATAATCTCTCTCCTTTTTTTTTTTTTTTAAGAGATGAGATCTCACTATGTTGCCCAGGCTGGTCTCAAGCTCCTGGGCTCAGGGGATCCTCTCACCTCAGCCTTCCGAGTAGCTGGGATTACAGGTGCATACCACTGTGCCTGGCTGAGGAGTTCATCCTTTCTTTCCTCGTTGCCATACAGGTGGCTGTGGTCAAAAATCAGTTGACTGTATGTATCTGTACATGCTTTTCCACTGGTCAGTTTGTCTGTCCTCATGCCAATACTGATGCAGGGCAGGTGAGCCCCAGATATGGGCTTAGCCCAGGAAAGTTCTTTGCTTTGCCCAGGAAAGAATTCAAGGGCGAGCCAAAGGTAGAAGAAAACAGCTTTACTGAAGCAGCAGTGTTACAGGATCTCATATGGAGTAGTCTTGGAACAGAGCATTACTTAACTCATAAGACAATCCCATAGTCATGGCCAGTATTACTGAAGAACAGTCGAAAATGAAGATGAGAAAACCTTAATATTGTAAATAAGTTAACAGGAAAATAGAACTTGACTTGCCACAAGAAAGAGTCTTGCATAGAGAGTCCAGGTATTTATCAATTTCATAAACTGGAATTGGGGTCAAAATGGATGGGGTAGATTTGTGTTCTCCTGGACCTTGTCCATTCTCTGTGTGGACAGGGAGGTGATGTCACGGAGGGTGACAGTATTTTAAGGACTGGTTAAAAATGACTTAACATTTAGGCCGGGCGCGGTGGCTCACGCCTGTAATCCCAGCTCTTTGGGAGGCCGAGATGGGCAGATCACGAGGTTAGGAGATCGAGACCATCCTGGCTAACATGGTGAAACCCCGTCTCTACTAAAAATACAAAAATTAGCCGGGCACGGTGGCGGGCGCCTGTAGTCCCAGCAACACGGGAGGCTGAGGCAGGAGAATGGCGCAAACCCGGGAGGCGAAGCTTGCAGTGAGCCGAGATTGCGCCACTGCACTCCAGCCTGGGCGACAGAGAGAGACTCCATCTCAAAAAAAAAAAAAAAAAAATGACTTAACATTAAAAAAATTAAAGCCATACCTGAGTCTACACAGGCCAAGTAACATCCATAAGATGCTAGGTTGGGGCCAGGCGCAGTGGCTCACACCTGTAATCCCAGCACTTTGGGAGGCCAAGGGCGGGCAGATTACTTGAGGTCGGGAGTTTGAGATCAGCCTGACCAACAGGGAGAAACCCCGTCTCTACTAAAAATACAAAAAGTAGCCAGGCATGGTGGCACATGCCTGTAATCCCAGCTACTCGGGAGGCCGAGGGAAGAAAATCGCTTGAACCTGGGAGGCAGAGGTTGCAGTGAGTCAAGATCATGCCATTGCGCTCCAGCCTGGGCAATAAGAGCGAGACTCCATCCCCGCCCCCCAACCAAAAAAAAAAAGATGCTACTTTGGAAGGCGCTGCCAAGGAGAAAGGCTCATGAGTCTTTGGGGTGGACATAGCTCGTCCCTGTCATTGCCCACCGATTCTTTTGATAATGGCACAAATTCTTCTTTGAGCAACCAGCCTGGCCTGGCCACAACAGAGTTGTGATTGGTTGGCTGAGCAGGCTAGAGCAATCAGACGTTCCTCTTGGGAATTCCAATGATGACAGCAGGGACAAAGAGAATGGCTGGGGCCGGTTCTTCTCAGCAGCAGCGGCACCATAATAGATGCTGGTCCGTTCCTGCCATCTGGATTCCCGGAGTTGCTCTAGTGACTGTCAGCTGCGCAGTTGTTCCAGGTTTTTTCTTGGTTTCTATGAGCTTCTCCATCTTTTTTCAATAGATTATTTGGTTTAAGTTAACCAGACTCAGTTTCTCTTGCTTGTAAGTCAGTAAACCTGTAAGACTCTGATGAATCCTGGAGTTAACCAATGGGAAAACACGTTAAGAGACAATTTAGCAGTTTCCTAAATTGTTATTAAGCAGAATTAGATTTAAATAACCTCACAGGCCAGGTGCCGTGGCTCACACCTATAATCCCAGCACTTCGAGAGGCCAAAGCAGGCAGAGCACTTAAGGCCAGGAGTTCAAGACCAGCCTAGGCAATGTAGCAAGACCTCTATCTCTACAAAAAAATACAAAAATTAGCTGGGCATGGTGGCATGCACCTGTAGTCTCAGCTACCTGAGAGGCCGAGGTGGGAGGATTGCTTGAGGAAGTTGAAGTTGCAGTGAGTTGTGTTTCTACCACTGTACTCCACCCTGGGCAACAGTGAGACCCTGTCTCAAAAAAAAAATTATTTTAATAATAAATGACCTCATAAACGCATAATATAGCATAGATATGTACAAATAGTATATGCCACAATGTCACCTATTAGGAAATGGAGTGGGCCAGGCATGGTGGCTCATGCCCGTAATCCCAGCAATTTGGAAGGCTGTGGCAGGAGGATCACTTGAGGCCAGGAGTTCAAGACCATCCTGGGCAACATAGCAAGACCCTCTCTCTACAAAAAACAAAAAAATTAGCCAGATATGGTGGTATATGCCTGTAGTCCCAACTACTCAGGAGGCTGAGGTGGGAGGATCACTTCAAGAGTTGAAGGCTGCAGTGAGCTGTGATTGTACCACTGTACTCCAGCCTGGATGACAGAGCAATCCCTTGTCTCTAAAAAAAAAAGAAAAAGAAGAAGAAGAAGAAGAAAAGAAAAAGAAGAAAAGAGAAGAAATAGAGTGGACCTACCAAGAAGTTATTTCTTACATCCAATTTTAAATTCTTGATTTTTTGGCTATATTCACTTAATGCTATTACTTATTACATATTTATTAAATGCTTATTAATAACAACCAAATGGTGATTATTAATTACCAACAATTAAATAATTATTTACTAAATTATTAATTAATAATTAAATAATAATAGTTAATAAGTAACTAATTAATACGTGTTCACCACTCACTAGGCTCCAGGTTTTTTTTTGATACAAGGTCTTACTCTGTTGCCCAGGCTGAAACGCAATGGCTCAGATCACGGCTCACTGCAGCCTTGACTTCCCAAGCTCAAGCCATCCTCCAGTCTCAACCTCCCAAGCAGCTGGGACTGCAGGTGCATACCACCACACCTGGCTAGTTTTCTAATTTTTTTGTAGAGACGGGGGTCTCGCTATGTTGCCTAAGCTGGTCTCAAACTCCTGGGCTCAAGCGATCCTCCTGCCTCAGCCTCCCAAAGTGCTGGGATTATAGGCACGAGTCACCACGCCTGGCCCAAGCTCCAGCTTTATAGGTGACAGAGGATGTGCTGCTTTTGTTGTGTGTGATTGAGGGTGGCTGCTAAGACACCAGTCATGAGAGAATTAATGGAAACACAGAAATGAGTTTACCAGAACCCATCTGGACAGGGGTGGTGTGGAGGGGCGGTGCTCTGAATGTACATACAAGGAATCCATTGATAAGCTGCTTTGGCTCGGGAGTGAGACTGCCAGGGTGCATGCTCTGGCAGGAGTGGGAACATGAACTGCCTTCTAATGTGTGTGGGCTTACCTGCAGGACTAGCATAGCCTACTGTTCAGAGTTAGCACTGCCATCAGATGATGGGGTTTGGATCCCAGCTCCAAGACTTTTTTTTTCTTAATTTAAGAAAAAGTTTAAATCCTGGTAAAATATGCGTAAGATGAAATTCACCACCTTAACCAATTTTAAGTGTCTGTTTCAGTCGTATTAAATGCATTCATATGTTGTGCAACCAATCTCCAGAATTCTTTTCATCTTGCAAAACTGAAACTGTACCCACTGAACAACTCCACTCCCCCCAGCCCCTGGCAACCACCATTTTGCTTTCTGTTTCTATACATTTGACTAATCTAGGTACCTCATATAGTGTTTGCTTAGAATATACAGTATTTGCTTTTTGCGACTGGCTTATTTCATTTAGCATAACATCCTCAAGGTTTATCCATATTGTAGCATGCACCAGAATTTCCGTACCTTTATAAGGCGGAATAATATTCCCTTGGGGTGCTTCTACTTTTTGGCTATTGAGAATAATGCCGCTATGAACATGGATGTGCAAATACCTTGTTGAGACCCTGCTTCCAGTTCTTTCAGGTCTGTACTCAGAAGTGAAATTGCTGGATCATATAGGAATTCTATTGTTAACATTTGGAGGAACCACCATATTGTTTTCTGCAGTCACTGCAACTTTTCACTTTTTTTTTTTTTTTTTTTTTGAGATTTGAATCTCGCTCTGTCACCCAGGCTGTAGTGCAGTGGCACAGTCTTGGCTCACTGCAACCTCCACCTCCCATGTTCAAGCGAGTCTCCTGCCTCAGCCGCCCGAGTACCTGGAACTATAGGTGCACGTCACCATGCCGGGCTAATTTTCGTATTTTTAGTAGAGAGGGGGTTTCCCCATGTTGGCCAGGTTGATCTCGAACTCCTGACCTCAGGTGTTCTACTCGTCTCAGCCTCCCAAAGTGCTGGGATTGCAGGCATGAGCCACCACGCTCGGCCACCTTTTGACATTTCTACCAGCAATATATGAATGTTCAATTTCTCTACATCCTCACCCACACTTGTCATTCTCCTTTTAAAAATGATAATAGTCATCATAGTAAGTGAGCTTGGATGCGTTAACGCTCACGTGTGATTGGGAAATTATAGATCTATTTAGTGGAGTCTGTAAGTGGCAGAGAGTATGAGTGGTAGAGACTGTGGCCGTAGTCGGTGGTATCACAGCCACACAGAGACACTGAAGAGGCCCTCTCAGGAGAAGGTCACAGACCAGCTAGTGCCAGAGAACCCAAAAAGGCCAGCGAGAGCCACGGCTGCTCAGATGAGGGAAGTACGGTAGAGCCACACCCAGAAAACTGTGTTTAGCTAGGGCAGCTTTCCACCACAAGCACGTAGAGTTTTCTGGCTGGCAGTGTGCAAAGAGGAACCAAAGCTATTAAAAGAATGGAGGAATTGGTCCATCACGAAAGACTAAAGCTCCAAGGAGTAGTTTGGGTCATCTGTGTCCATTGTTTACAATTATATAATGGGCAAAAACAACCAAGCAATTGTTTTTTTTAAAAGGAAGAGGATGTCTTCAGTAGGGAAAATATACTAGCTATATTGCAAAGACTTTGAAAAAGCAGTTGAGTTCAATATTAAACCAAAAAATATTAGTATAAAGCAATACAAAAATGAGGAATAGTTTCACCAGAGAGTGAGGAAGTACTATTTTTGGAAATCTCTCTGATGAAAGTAGTTTGTCTTATCGAAAGCAAAGTTTAATTTTTCTACAGATCCATCAAGTAACAGAAGAATGCTCAGTTATGGCTTCTTTGTGGTTTTTAAAATTATTATTATTATTTGCCATTCATGGCTAGGCACAGTGGCTCACTATGTAATCTCAGCACTTTGGGAGGCTGAGGAGGGAGGATCGCTTGAGGCTGAGAGTTCAAGACCAGCCTGGTCAACACAGCAAGACCCCACCTCTAAAAATAAATAAGCCAATAAATAAATAAATAAATAAGGTGGGCATGGTGGTGCACACTTGTGGTCCTAGCTACTCAGGAGGCTAAAGCAGGAGGATCACTTGAGCCCACAGGTTTAAGGCTGCAGTGAGCTATGATCACGGCACTGTACTCCAGGCTGGGGGACACACTAAAACTGTCTCAAAAAAGGTAAAATACACGTCTGTAATCCCACACTTTGGGAGGCCAAGGTAAATTGATCACTTGAGGTCAGGAGTTCGAGACCAGCCTGGTCAACATGACGAAATCCCATCTCTACTAAAAATACAAAAATTAGCTGGGTGTGGTGGCACACACCTGTAATCCCAGCTGCTTGGGAGGCTGAGAGAGGAGAATCTCTTGAACGTAGGAGGTGGAGGTTGCAGTGAGCCAAGATGGCACCACTGCACTCCAGCCTGGGTGACAGAGCAAGAATCCATCTCAAAAAAAAAAAAGATAAAATTTTAAAAAATTATTTACATAATTGGCAAAACAATATTACAATTCAAGGCAAAAATCCCCCACAGTTCCATCAGCTGTTTAAATCAATATTTCTGTAGATACATGGTACCCTCTAGCCTTTGTCCATATACTTAGTCAATGTTTACAGATTTGGAGTAATAGTGATAGAAGTTTGTTTGTTTCTTCCTGTCTTACTTAACATGACATCATGAGTAATTTTCTGTTTTGGTAGAATCTTTTCCTACCCTCCCCTCTGACTTCTGCCATTGCAAACAGTGCTAAAATCCACCTTGGTGTAAATATACTTGTAGGCTGGTAATGTTATAAGATAATTTTAGAAGACAGATTCTCAAGAATTGTCATTTCTGGGTCAAAGGGAACTTTTTTCTTTTTCTTTTTCTTTTCTTTTTTTTTTTTTTTTTTGAGACACGGTCTCACTCTGTCACCCAGGTTGGAGCGCAGTGGCGCAATCTCGGCTCACTGCAACGTCTGCCTGCCAGGCTCAAGCAATCCCCACCTCAGATTCCTGAGTAGCTGGGACTACAGGCCTGTGCTACCATGTGCAGCTAATTTTTTTGTTTTTTGTAGAGAGGAGGTTTTGCCATGTTGCCCAGGCTTGTCTCAAACTCCTGGGCTCAAGCGATCCACCAGCCTCAACCTCCCAAAGTGCTGGGATTACAGGCGTGAGCCACCTCGCCCGGCCATGTGTATTTTTTTTTTTTTAATCTGAATGACATTGCCGAATTATTTCCCCAAAGCATTGCTGCAATTCTACCCACAAGGTACACAGTGTCTGATTTCATGTATTCTCACCAGCCAGCCACTCTAATTTTTGCCAATCTGATGAGTTTTTTCCTGAAAAAGCTGCTCCAGTTTCTTTAATTGGCATTTCCCTGATTACTAATGAAACTGATATTTTCACTTATTTATTGGCTATTTAAATTTCTCTTCCTGTGAAAAACCTATTAAATTCCTTCCTCCTTTTCCCATTGAATTTTTTGTGCTTTTCTTCTCAAGGCTGTCTGTGCAAGCAGGACATTAACCCTTTCTCTGCCATATGTATTGCAAGTACTTTCCCCAGCATGGGCCTCTCAGCCCCCTTTAGTCCTGAGTCAGAAAAATAAATATCCTTCATCACTGGAAAGGAAAATGAGTCCAATTTGCTGCCTCTGTGGACCACATGCTCTATCATCCACCCGCTCCTCAACTGGTTGATTCTCTTCAAAATGGATGGGGGCTTTGCTGACACAGAGGCTGAAATTGAAAGACCGAAGTCCCGGCATGAATGAAGGTATGAAGCTGGGTGGGGCTGGAGAAGGACATAGGTGTGGCTGGAGAGAGAGAAGCAGGGGCTGGATCATGCTGGGCCTTGGAGGGTTTATTTTAAGAGCAAAGGGAAGTTATGCACTGGATTATGCTTTTTGCAACAGAGCCTCTGGATGGAGAATGTATTGTAAGGGAACAGGAAGGCAGGCGTGGAGCCCAGTTAGGGTCAGCCCATCGTTGTGGTCCAGGTGGGAGACAGCAGTGGTTTGGACTAGGGTATTGGCAGTGGGGATAAGAAGTTGATAGGTCTATTTTGAGCCAAAGAGGAGAGAATAGGTTATAAGAGATTAGGCATGGAACAGTAGGGGAAGAAGGAGAGGTAGAGATTGGCCCCTCAAATTCTGGCTTAAGTGGCTGGAAAGAAGGGGCAGATTAGGGGCAGGAGGTAAGTTCACAGGGAAAACAAGATTTGGTCTTAGACTTGTTAATTCTGAGATACTTGTGAAATACACAGAGAGATCGGATGTTAGAGGGTGATGCTCAGGCTTGGCCTGTGGGCTGAAGATACGAATTTGGGACTAAATAACAAGGTAATCATATTTAAAGCCAGGGGAGAGGATTAGAGTCCCCAGAAGAACAGTGCAGATAGAGGAGACAGGTGAGGCTGGCCCTGGGAGAGGAGGAGCTGATGCAGGAGACTGGAAGCAGCAGGTGGATGGCAAGAGAGAAAACATTTCACCAACGGAGGCTGCAGCGCGCTGCTGAGGACCAGGAGAGAGGCCGCTGCTGGGCCTAAGCACAGGGAGGGCGCCTTTCCAACAACAACCACAGTGAAGTGTGGGGAGCTGATGAAACCACATTGGGAAATTAATGAAAGGTGAGTAGGCAGAGATAGTGTTTGGAAATAACTGTCAGGAAGTTCAGATGTGAGTGAAGAGTCAAGAAGTAAGGGCCAGATGTGGCGGCTCACACCTGTAACCCCAGCGCTTTAGGAAACCAAGACGGGAAGATCGCTTGAGGCCAGGAGTTCAAGACCAGCCTGGGCAACATAGCCAGACCCTGTCTTTACAAATAATAATAATAATTAGCCGGGCGCAGTGGTGCACCCCTGTGGTCCCAGTTACTCAGGAGGCTGCGGGGAGAGGATAGCTTGGGCCCCAGAGGTCAAGGCTGCAGTGAGCCATGATTGTACCACAGTCTGGGATCCAGAGCTGGACTCTGTCTCAAAAAAGAAAAGAAAAAAGAAATAGGGCAATGGGTGGAAAGATGTGTAGTCAGAGAGAGGCGTTTTGTTTTCTTAAGTGGGGGACCCTAGAGTGTAGGTCAATGCAGATGGGGTGGCACCCCTGAGAAGGTGAAAGAAAATGCGTCCAGAGCATGAGAACAGGGCTTGAGTGGGGGCAGAAGGAGGGTCACCTCCCTTGTCACAACCGAAGGAACAAAAGAGAAGATGGGTGAAGATTGATGAAGGGAGAAGAATGAAGAGGAAGTTCATCTCGTGAAATTTCAGCATAGCAAAGAGAAAGAGAAAATCCTGCCAAACAGAGACAGGAAATCAGGCCCCCACAGAAGAATGACAATCATATTAGCATCGCGTCTGTCACTGGCAACACTGGGTACTATGAGCTGATGGAACACATTATAGATAGTTCTGAAATAAATACAATTTTTAAGCCAGGTGTGGTGGCTCACGCCTGTAATCTCAACAGGCGTTGGGAGGCTGAGGTGGGCTGATCGCTCGAGGTCAGGAGTTCGAGACCAGCCTGGCCAACATGGTGAAACCCTATCTCTACTAAAAATACAAAATTTAGCTGGGTGTGGTGGTGCACATTTGTAATCCCAGCTACTCAGGAGGCCGAGGCATGAGAATCACTTGAGCCTGAAAGGCAGATGTTGCAGTGAGTGGAGATCGCGCCACTGCACTCCAGCTTGGGCGACAGAGCGTGACTCTGTCTCAAAAAAAAAAAAAAAGCCGGGTGCAGTGGCTCACGCCTGTAATATCAGCACTTTGGGAGGCCAAGGCGGGTGGATCACAAGGTCAGGAGATCGAGACCACGGTGAAACCCCGTCTCTACTAAAAATACAAAAAATTAGCTGGGTGCGGTGGCGGGCACCTGTAGTCCCAGCTACTCAGGAGGCTGAGGCAGGAGAATGGCGTGAACCCGGGAGGCGGAGCTTGCAGTGAGCCGAGATTGAGCCACTGCACTCCAGCCTGGGCGACAGAGCGAGACTCCATCTCAAAAAAAAAAAAAAAAAAGAAATACAATTTTTAAACCCAGAACTCTTCACCAAGTCAAACCAGCATTCAAATGGAAAGCTCAAAATAAAGACATTTTCAGTTATCTAAAGACTCATAAAGTTTACCCTCAAAGAATTCCCTGAAAATTTTATTATAAGACAAATTCCAACAAGTCAGAAAATGAATCCATGAGAAAGATAAGTGATACTAAAAACAGTGACAAGTAAAAAAAAAAAAAAAAAAAAAAAATGGGGTGGGGATATAAACTTATAATTAAAGATAAATAATTGCTGGCTTTTTTTTTTTTTAAAGGTAGTCTAAAACTCAAGTTCTGATGATGTAAACATGAGAGGTGGAGGGGCAGAGAAGGAGGAGAGGTGTGAAATCCTACTAAGTTCTTTGTCTTGTTCAGGGCAGGAAAGATACTGGGCACCACTAAATATTGGTTGAAAAAAAAATGTGTTTTAAAAATGTGACTGTAGGCTGGGTGCAGTGGCTCACACCTGTAATCCCAACACTTTGGGAGGCCAAGGCAGGTGGATCACCTGAGATCAGGAGTTTGAGACCAGCATGGCCAATATGGTGAAACCTCGTCTCTACTAAAAATACAAAATTAGCCGGGCGTGGTGGCACACGCCTGTAATCCCGGCTACTTGGGAGGGTGAGGCAGGAGAATCACTTGAAACTAGGAGGCAGAGATTCCAGTGAGCCAAGATCACGCCATTGCACTCCAGCCAAGACAACAAGAATGAAACTCCATCTCAAAAAAAAAAAAAGTGATTGTAATCCTAGAAGAATAAAAGATGTATAAATTCTGTACATCCTAATTCCCAGAGGGAAAAAGAATGGAAAAAAGAAAATCCTATTCTTCCATGAAGGAAAAAAATTTTTTAATAAAAAAAAGAAAGACAAAAAAAGAAAAATATTTCTATTTAGAAATAAAATTAGGAAACCTAAAACAAGATGGTATAAACAGTTTCAAACATATCTTACTGAGGACAGTGGAGAAGTGACTTACTAGAAAAACATAATTACATTTCTGGGCAAGATTGTCTTCTTTTTTTCACCCCAATTGGAAGGTGTTGAGAAATACCTCTAAAACCCTCTCTCTTTTTTTAGAGAGAGAGATTCTGTCTGTCTCTGTTGCCCAGACTGGAGTGCAGTGGCACAACCATAGCTCACTGCAGTCTTGGCCTCCTGAGCTGGATCACAGGCACACTCAGAGAGATATATATATATATAATTATTTTTTTTTTAAGAGATGAGGATCTCACTATGTTGCCCAGGCTGGTCTTACATATTTGGCCTCAAGTGATTCTCCCACCTTGGCCTTCAAAGCATTGTGGTTATAAATGTGAGCCACCATGCCTGGCTAACTCTCTTTATCAATAAATATGCTAGTTACTATGGGTGCATAATAAATTACCCCAAAATGAAATGGCATCAAATATTTATTTTGCTCATGGATTCTATGGATCGGTAATTCGGACAGGGTACAATGAAGATGGCCTGTTTTTGCTTTAGGGTGTTTGGGGCCTTGGTTGAAAGATTTACAAGCTGGGAGTTGCAGTCATCCCAGGGCTGGTTCATTCATGTGTCTGGCAGTTGATACTGGCTGTTGGCTGGGAGCTTCCTTTCCTCTCCATGTGGTTTGGGGTTCCTCACAACATGGTGGCTAGGTTCCAAGGACATGGATTCCAATAGGAAAAGAGCCAGTTGGAAGCTGGAAGGGAACACAGCACCAGAGCTACATTCTGCTTGTTAGAAGCGCATCACTAAGGCCAGCTCACATTCAAAGGCAGGGGAATTAGACTCCACCTTTAGTGAGAGAAGCGGCAAAGAATTTGTGGACATGTTTTAAAACCATCATAATGATCAAGTGGAATTCTTTTTGGTAAAACTTAAAATGGGCCAGATGCAGTGGCTCACACCTGCAATCCCAGCATTTGGGGAGGCCAAGGGGGGCGGATCATAGGAGTTCAAGACCAACCTAGCTAAAATGGTGAAACTCCGTCTTTACTAAAAATACAAAAAAATATCCAGGCATAGTGGCGCACACCTGTAATCCCAGCTTCTCAGGAGGCTGAGGCACAAGAATTGCAACCAAGAAAATCAGCTACTTGCTGTTTACAAGAGCTATGGGTAAAACAAACTAAAAATAAAGCCCTTGAAACAAAAAGATGTAAAAAATACACCAGACAGCCTAAGAAAAATAACTCAGAGTGAAAACATTAGGGAATTTCATATTCATTAACCTTATAAGTAATCAGGAAAATAGAAGTTAAAGCAACAGTGAGCTATCAAACAAACAAAATTTAAAAGTATTAATATCCATTATTTGATATTAAAAAACATTATTGAAAGGTGTATGTATTTACTACTGGCGAGTGTGTGAAACTGTGTAGCCTTTCTGAAAAATAACGTGTAGTATCTGTTAAATTTTATTTTTATTTTCCTTTTTTTTTTAAGAGACAGGGTCTTGCTCTGTCACCCAACAAGGAGTGCAATGGTGTGATCATCGTTCACTGCAGCTTTGAACTCTCGGGCTCAAGCAATCCTCCCACCTCAGCCTCCGAAGCAGCTGGGACCACAGTTGTGTGCCACCACACCCAGCCAAATTTTTAGAGATAGGTTGTTACTATGTTGCCCAGGCTGGTCTCCAACTCCTGGCTTTGAGTGATCCTTCCACCTTGGCCTCTCAAAGTGCTGGGATTACAGGTGTGAGCCACTGCTCCTGGCCTCTGTTAAATTTTAAACCCCACACCTTTTGACCCAACAATTTCACTACTAAGTATTAAGACTACACACATTTTGCTATATAATATTATACCATGCAGTATTTTTTTAAAGCAAAAGAAGATATCTATGTAATAATACAGAGGGATCTCCAAAACACAATGTTAAGTGAAAAAGCAAGCAGCAGAGCAATACATACTACACGGACCCTTTTATTTTTAAAGTTAGAAAACTAAATGATGTATCTACATCATCTTATTTACGTTCATACCTATATGTCACCAAAAAAATGTGAAGAAAGATTTGCATTAAACTGATGATAGTGGCTTCCTCTTAGAACTGCGGTAGGATTTGAAATTTGGGATAAGGGGGTAATTTAAAATGTTTTCCTCTACACCTTACTATATTTTGATTTTCTTAAAAATAAAATACACATATATCATATGTATAACCTAAAAATTAAAAATTAAAAGGGCTGGGCACAGTGACTCCCACCTGTGATCTCAGTACTTTGGGAGGCCAAGGCAGGAGAATTGCTTGAGGCCTGGAGTTTGAGACCAGTGTGGGCAACAAAGCAAGACTCCATCTACAAAAAAAATTGTTTTTTGTAAATAGCTGGGCACGGTGGTGCATGCCTGTAGTCCCAGTTTCTCAGGAAGCTGAGGTGGGAGGCTCGCTTGAGGCCAGGAGTTTGAGGCAGTTCAGGAGTTCGAGGCTGCAGTGAATGAAGAAGGTGCCATTACACTCCAGCCTGAGTGACAGGGCTAAGCTCCATTTCTCAATAAAATAAAATAAACCCTCTTCTTGTTTTGTAATGTTATTGGTAACTTCTTTACTGAGATATAATTCCCATATGATACAATTCACCCATTTTAAGTGTACAGTTTAATGATTTTTTTGTATATTCACAGAGTTGTGCAACTAACAGCACAATTTTAGAACATTTTCTTCACTCTCAAAACCAGCTCTGTCCCCTTTAGCTATCATGCGCCCCCCCGCAATCACCCCCTCCTCACAGC
The DNA here is from genome assembly GCF_003255815.1 of Theropithecus gelada. Taxonomy (NCBI): domain Eukaryota; kingdom Metazoa; phylum Chordata; class Mammalia; order Primates; family Cercopithecidae; genus Theropithecus; species Theropithecus gelada. The sequence goes on from NC_037687.1 coordinate 46,616,310, forward strand.
CCTAGGCAGCCATTAATCTCCTTTCTGTCTCCATAGATTTGCATGTTCAGGACACTTCATACAAATGGACTCGTAGACTGTGTCATCTTTTGTAACCGTCTCTGCCACTTTGCATAATATGTTCAAGGTTTATCTATGTGGTAGCACATGTCAGCATGTTATTCCTTTTCATAGCCAAGTAATATTCCATCATGTGATATACCATATTTTGTTTATCCTTTCAGCAGTGGGGAGCATTTAGATTGGTTCCACCTTTTACCTGTTATAAATAATACTACCATAAGTATTCATGTATGAGATTTTGTATGGACATATGATATGGTTTGACTGTGTCCCCACCCAAATCTCATCCTGAATTGTAGGTCCCATAATTCCCACGTGTTGTGGGAGGAACTCAGAAGATAATTGAATCATGAGTGCGGGTCTTTCCGGTGCTGTTCTCATAATAATGAATAAGTCTCATGAGATCTGATGGTTTTATAAAGGAGAGTTTCCCTGCACGAGCCCTCTCTTCCCTGCCACCATGTAAGATGTGCCTTTTGTCTTCTGCCATGATTGTGAAGCCTCCTCAGCCACGTGGAACTGTGAGTCCATCAAACCTCTTTTTTTCTTTATAAATTACCCAGTCTCAGGTATGTCTTTATCAGCAACATGAAAACAGACTAATACAACATATTTTCATTTCTCTTGCCTATATACCTAGGCATGGAATTGCTGGGTCAAATGGCAGCTCTTTTTGAGAAACTGCCAGAGTGCTTTCCAAAGTGACTGCACCATTTTACAACCCCACCAGCAGTGTATGAGGGTATCAGTCTCTCCAAGCTAACATTTACTGGCTTTTTATTACAGGCTTCCTAGTGGGTGTGAAGTGAGTATCCCATTGTGTTTTGATTTGCATTTCTCTGAGGAATAATGATGCTGAGCACCCTTTCATGTGCTTATTGGTCAATTGTAGAACTTTTTTGGAGAAATGTTTATTCAAATCCTTTGTCCATTTTTTAATTGGGGTAATTTTATTCTTTTTTTTTTTTTTTTTTTTTTTGAGACAGAGTCTCGCTCTGCCGCCCAGGCTGGAGTGCAGTGGCGTGATCTTGGCTCACTGCAAGCTCCGCCTCCCGGGTTCATGCCATTCTCCTGCCTCAGCCTCCCGAGTAGCTGGGACTATAGGCGCCCGCCACCTCGCCCGGCTAGTTTTTTTGTATTTTTTAGTAGAGACGGGGTTTCACCGTGTCAGCCAGGATGGTCTCGATCTCCTGACCTCGTGATCCGCCCGTCTCGGCCTCCCAAAGTGCTGGGATTACAGGCTTGAGCCACCGCGCCCGGCCGGTAATTTTATTCTTGAGTTGTAAGAGTTCTTTATGTATTCTAGATATAAGTCCCTTATCAGATGTACAATTTGCACATATTTTCTGTCATTGTGTTAGTTGTTTCACTTTCTTTTTTGTTTTGTTTTGCTTTTTGTTTCTGAGACAGTGTCTCCCTCTGTCACCCATGCTGGAGTGCAGTGGCACAATTATAGCTTCCTGCAGCTTCAAACTCCTATGGGTCATGTGATCCTCCCACATTAGCTCCTGAGTAGCTGGGACTATAGGTATGCACCACACACCTGGCTATTTTTTTTTTTTTTTTTTTTTTGAGAGACAGGATCTTGCTATGTTGCCCAGGCTGGTCTCGAACTCCCAGCCTCAAGCCATCCTTCCACCTCAGCCCCCCAAAGTGGTGGGTCTACAGCATGGGTCACCAAGCCTGGCCAACTTTCTTGTTAGTGTCATTTGAAGCATACAAATTTTTAATTTTGATGAAGTCCAATTTATCTATATTTATTTTGTTGCTTATGCTTTAGGTATCATATGTGAGAAACCATTTTGCCTAACCAAGGTCATAAAGAATTACTCCTTTGTTTTCTTCTAAGAATCTCATAGTTTTTGCTGTTACATTTAGGTCTTTAATCCATTTTGAGTTAATTTTTGTATATGGCGTGAGGTAGGGGTCCAGCTTCATTCTTTCACATATAGATATCCAGTTGTCCCAGCACCATATATTGAAGAGACTATTTTTTTCTACCATTGAATGTTTTTGGCACCCTTGTTGAAAAATCAATTCACCATCAATATATGGTTTTATTTCTGGACTCTCAATTCTCTTCCATTGATCTATATGTCTAACCTCATGCCAGAACCACACTGCCTTGATTACCTTTGCTTTGTAGTAAGTTTTGGAATCAGGAAGTTTAAGTCCTCCAAATACTGTTCTTCTATTCAAGATTATTTTGGCTATTTTAAGTCCCTTGAGTTTCACATGAAATTTAGGATCAGCAGTGTGTCCATTTCTATCATATAAAGAAGTCAGTTGGGATTCTGATAGGGATTGCATTGAATAAAATAAACTTTTTAAATGGCAGATATCATTATGTTATTATTGTTTTATGGAAATGGAATAAAGTATCATGTCACCAAGTGGTTTCATGAGACTCAATTCACAGGAGTTAATAGATGTCAATGTCTTTCATCACTTAGATCGAGAATTGCAAAATTCTCATTATTTTGCTTCCTATGTACCTTTCTTTTTCTTTTTCCTTTTCTTTTTCTTTTTTTTCTTTTTCTTTTTTTTTTTTTCTTTTTTTTTTTTTTTGAGATGGAGCTTCGCTCTTGTTGCCCAGGTTGGAGTGCAAAGGCACGATCTCAGCTCACTGCAACCTCCGCCTCTGAGGTTCAAGTGATGATTCTCCTGCCTCAGCCTCCTGAGTGGCTGGGATTACAGGCATGCACCACCATATCTGGCTAATTTTTGTATTTTTAGTGGAGACAGAGTTTTGCCACGTTGGCCAGGCTGGTCTCAAACTCCTGACCTCAGGTGATCCACTTGCCTCAGCCTCCCAAAGTGCTGGGATAACAGGCGTGAGCCACTGTGGCTGGTCCCTATGTACCTTTCAAAACCACACTTGTTTTTTCTCCATCTCTGCTCTACTTTCCTGGTTTAGGCCCCCAGCATTTCTAATCTGCATTACTAAAGCATCGCCCAGAAGTCACTCTGCCTTCACTGTGGTCTCCTCTGTACCATCCTCTAAGCTGCAGTCAGAATTGTCTCTCTAAAGTCCAGAGACAATCCTGTATCCTCCCTTTGAAAAACACATTAGTGACTATCCATGACTGTCAAGGTAAAGTTCAAAATGCACATACTGATAAACTCCTTCCACATCTGGCTTCTACTTGTCTGTTGCTCGTCTCCTATTTCTCCTCAGTAATACCAATCCAATCCTATATTTCAGACTTGCCAAAAAACTTCAGTCCCAGAACACACCAGGCACTTTCATGCCTCCCCGTGCTGGCACACATATGACCTTTGCCTGGAATGACCTCCCTTTCCACCTATCTGAAAAATTCTTAGTCATAGTTTAAGACTTGGCTCAAACATTATTTTCACTCTTTTGATGATGATGATAATGATGCAGAATACACATTTGGTGTTAAAATTTAAACTATATGAAGTATAAAATTGAAATTTAAAAAAAAAGTCTTCTACGCTCAACCTCCAGACACACCCTTTTGTTCTATTCATTTTTACTTTATGTGTTTTGAGGTTCTGTTATTAGGTACACATACATTTACAATTATCTTAACTTCATAATGTATTGATATTTTATCATTATAAAAGATTCCTTTTTCTGGTAATATTATTTGTCTTGAAAACTATTTTACTAATATTTGTATAGGCAATTAAGCCTTCTTATGCTTAAGGTTTACATGATATATATTTTCCTATCAATTTCAACCTATTTGTGTCTTTATATTTAAAGTAGGAGGCACATGGTGGCTCACACCTCTAATCCCAACACTTTGGGAGGCCAAGGCAGGCAAATCACTTGAGCCCAGGAGTTTGAGACCAGCCTGGGCAACAAAGGGAGACCCTGTCTCTACAAAAAAATGCAAAAATTAGCCAGACATGGTGGTGCATGACTGTGGTCCCAGTTACTTAGGAGACTGAGAGGTGAGAGCCCGGGACATTGAGACTGCAGTAAACTGTGTTGGTGCCACTGCACTCCAGCCTGGGTGACAGAACGAGACCCTGTCTCGAAAGAAAAAAAAAAAAAAAGCAAGTTGCTTATAGACAGCATATAATTGAGCCTTGGATTTTTTTTTTTTTCTTTCTTTTTTTGAGATGGAGTCTTGTTCTGTCGCCCAGGCTGGAGTGCAGGGGCATGATTTCAGTTCACTGCAACCTCTGCCTCCCAGGTTCAAGCAATTCTCCCGCCTCAGCCTCCCAAGTAGCTGGGACTACAGGTGCACACCACCACACCAGGCTAATTTTTGTATTTTTAGTAGAGACAGGGTTTCACCATGTTGACCAGGTTGGTCTCGAACTGATCTCGTGATCCACCTGCCTCAGCCTCCTAAACATTTTTATCTATTCTGACAATCTTTGCCTTTTAACTACAATGCTAGTCCTTCTTATTTAATATAATTATTGATCTGATTAGATTTAAGCCTGTAATTTTACTGTTTTCTGTTTGTCTTCTGTTTTTTAATTCTGTTTCTCTTCCTTCCTTTTGATTACCTGAATATACTTTTGAATTCCATTTTAACCTGTCCATTGTTTTACAGCTACACCTTTTTGGCTTATTTTTAAGTTATTGCCCTAGGGTTACAATATACATCCTTGACTTTTTATAGCCTGCCAAAAGTTTATATTGCACCACTTTGCATAAAATGTAGAAAGCTTGCAACTATATAGGCTCATGTATACCCCCTGCTCTTTATGTTATAGTTGTCATAATTACTACACCTACAGACATTATAAACTCCGTAACACAATATAATTTTTGCTTTAAACAATTATCTGTGTTTTAAAGAAATTAAGAGGACAAATTAATCTTTTCTACTTATCCACATATTTACCATTTCTGACAAGCTTCATTCTGTCCTGTAGATCCGCGTTTCCATCTGGTTTCATTTCCCTTCAGCCTGCAGAAATCTTCCTTTAGCATTTTTTTCAATAGAGATGGGATCTCACTATGTTGTCCAGGCTGGTCTTGAACTCCTGGCCTCACAAGCTCCTTCCACCTTGGCCTCCTAAGGCACCTTTAGCATTCCTTGTAGTGCAGGTTTGCTGCTAACAAATTCTCCTAGTTTTTTTAAAAATTAAAAGCATTTTTAATTTAACCTTTATACTTTATTTATGTATTTATTTTAGCTTTTACTTTGGATTTGGAGGGTGCATGTGCAGGTTTGTTACGTGGGCGTATTGTGTGATGCTGAAGTTTGGGGTTCAGATGATCCCATCACCCAGGCAGTGAGCACAGTACCCAACAGGTAGTTTTTCAGCCCACACCCTTTTCTCTCTCCCCCGACTAGTCCCCAGTGTCTATTGTTCCTATCTTTATGCCCATGTTATTTCACCTTTATTCTTTTTTTTTTTTTTTTTTTTTTTTGAGACAGGGTCTCGCACTGTCACCCAGGCTGGAGTGCAGTGGCAGGATGATCTCGGTTCACTTCATATTCTGCCTTCCAGGCTCAAACAATCCTCCTACCTAAGCCTCCTGGGCAGCTGAGACTACAGGCACACACCACCACGCCTGGCTAATTTTTGTACTTTTTGTAGAGACAGGGTTTCATCTTTTTTCCTGGCTGGTCTCAAACTCCTGACCTCAGCTGATCCTCCAGCCTCGGCCTCCCAAAGTGCTGGGACTACAGGCGTAAGCCACCACCTAGCCTCACCCTTCCTTCTTTCCTTCCTTCCTTCCTTCCTTCCTTCCTTCCTTCCTTCCTTCCTTCCTTCCTTCCTTCCTTCCTTCCT
>NC_037687.1:46622112-46632284 GCF_003255815.1 Theropithecus gelada
CCTTCCTTCCTTCCTTCCTTCCTTCCTTCCTTCCTTCCTTCCTTCCTCCCTCCCTCCCTCCCTCTCTCTCTCTCTCTTTCTTTCTTTCTTTCTGCAACAGGGTCTCACTCTATCACCCAGGCTGGAGTGCAGTGGCACAATCTCAGCTCACTGCAACCTCTGCCTTCCCGGTTCGAGCAATTCTTGTGCCTCAACCTCCCAAGAAGCTGGGATTACAGGCATGCACCACTACACTCAGCTAATTTTTGTATTTTTAGTACAGATGCGGTTTTACCATGTTGGCCAGGCTGGTCTCAAACTCCTGAGGTCAAGTGATCCCCCACCGCCTCAGCCTCCCAAAGCACTGGGAGTACAGGTATGAGCCACCATACCCAGCCTCACCTTTATTCTTAAAAGATATCTTCACTAGATACAGAATTCTGGATTGACTGGTTTTTTCCCCAGTGCTTTCAAGATGTTGTTTCACTGTCTTCTGGCCTCATTTATTTCTGATGTAAGTCTACAATCATTTGAATATTTGCACCCCTGTATGCAAGGTCTCGTTTTCTCTATGTTCAAGATTGTATGTTTATTTAGTTTTATCAATTTGACTCTAATGTCCCTAGGTATATCGTTGTTGCTGCTGCTGTTTTTCAAATTCTACTTAAGAGTTCCCTGGCCGAGCGACATGGCTCACGCCTGTAATCCCAGCACTCTGGGAGGCTGAGGCGGGCAGATCACTTGAGGCCGGGAGTTCGAGACCAGCCTGGCCAACATGGTGAAACCCTGTCTCTATTAAAAATATAAAAATTAGCCAGGCATGGTGGCGGGTGCCTGTAATCCCAGCTATGAGGTGGCTGAGGCATGAGAGTCTCTTGAACCCAGAAGGCAGAGGTTGCAGTGAGCCAAAATCGCACCACTGCACTCCAGCCTGGGTGACAGAGCGAGACCCGAAAACTCCATCGATGTCTACCCAGTGTGTGCATTCCATGTCAGTGTCAGATTCCATGTGACCTGCTCGTCTTATGATGATTTCCCCTAGAAAAGTAAGAGGCCAGAATAACCCCATTCTATGCTGACTGCCGGCGAATGTCCCTGGTCTAGAAAAACACTGAACTCTGAGGGCAGACAGTTTTATAGGAGCGTGACTCATGCTGGTTTTCGTTTAACTGTTATTGCACCTTGACTAAGATTAAGAAAAGAAAAAAAAGAATGCATTGGGAATGTAAGCTAGATTTTCCAATCAATTATAACAAAACTTGGGTTCTAAAGATGTGCTGGTTGAAACTCAATTTGTTCAGTGTCACCTCTCCCTGTTGGCTAAGCAGATGAAGACTGGAAACAGCGTGCCCCTGGTTCCCAGGGCTCTGCATTGGAATCTGGGCCATAGAGGGTTATTTGGCCAAAAGGGAGTGTCTGGACAGTTTCGTGGGCTATGTGCCTTCCAAGTGACCTTTGGAATTTTGACTGAAAGTGGTAGAGACAAGACTAATTAGAGAGGTGGGATGGGACAATCCTGCCACACCTACAGTCCCCGAACTGCTAAATCAACATGACAGGAAACTCCAGTCCATGTTTGAGAGAAATGGGCTCATGTTGTATGAAAAACTTTACTGTAACTGAGTACTGTATAGGTTTTTTTAGGGCCACCAATAAAAATAAGGTACTGTTGGCCAGGTGCAGTGCTCATGCCTGTAATCCCAGCACTATGCGAGGCCAAGGAGGATAGATCACATGAGGTCAGGAGTTTGAGACCAGCCTGGCCAACGTGGCGCAACCCATCTCTACTGAAAACACAAAAATTAGCCAGGCGTGGTGGGGTGTGCCTATAATCCCAGCTACTTGGGAGGCTGAGGCAGGAGAATCGCTCAAACCTGGGAGGCAGAGATTGCAGTGAGCTGAGATCGCACGACTGCACTGCACTCTAGCCTGGGCAACAGAGTGAGACTCCATCTAACAACAACAACAGCAAAAAAGTGATTTAGTGTCTATAACTATGTATGTTCTTCATATGCAAAAACTCCCAAATCACTAAACAATCCATTTTTAGAGCATATTTCCAGGTCCACGTAGGCACATCTGTGTAATGACGAATGAAGATATCAGAAGTTTTTTTGTTTTTGTTTTTAGAGACACGGTCTCACTCTGTCACCCAGGAGTGTGGAGCGCAGTGGTACAATAGCTCACTGCAGCCCCAACCTCCCAGGCTCAAGCAATGTAGTACCTCAGCTCTGAGTACCTGGTACTATAGGCACATGCCAGCATGCCTGGCTATATGTATCTTATTAACTTTTTTGTCGAGATAGGGTCTCACTATGTTGCTCAAGCTGGCCTCAAATTCCCGGACTCAAGTGATCTCGCTTGGCCTCCCAACATGCTAGGCATGAGCCACCACACCCAGCCCAGCGATTTTTCTATAAGTGTTCATATAGCCTTTTTCTCCTCCTTTTTAACAGACACAGAGATTATTAACCAGTTAGCCCATGGTCACTTAACCACTCTTCTATTTTACAATTATAAACAATGTTGGCTGGGCACGGTGGCTCATGCCTGTAATCCCAGCACTTAAGGAGGCCAAGGCAGGTGGATCACCTAAGGTCAGGAGTTTGAGACCAGCCTGGCCAACATGGCGAAACCCCATCTCTAAAAATACAAAAATCAGCCGGGCGTGGTGGCGGATGCCTGTAATCCCAGCTACTCAGGAGGCTGAGGCAGGAGAATTGTTTGAACCTGGGAGGCAGAGGCTGCAGTGAGCCGAGATCACGCCACTGCACCCTAGCCTGGGCAACAGAGTGAGACATCCATCTCAAACAAACAAACAAACAAACAAGCAAAAACAATGTTGCAGTCAATATCCCTTGTACCCCAGTTAATATCCAACATGTACCCCTTTGTGTATACATGAGAGCTTATGGGATTCAATTTCTACAAGTGGAATTGCCAGTTGAAAGGAAAATGACACTTTAAAATTAGGTAAATATTGCTAAATTATCCTCCAAAGAGGTTGTATCAGTATAGAATTCTACCTATTTGCCCTACTCATTGACCAGTCCAGCATATTATTAAATGTTTTCATCTTCACCTGTCCAATGGTGTAGTTTAAATTTGTATATCATTTTCAGAGAATTAGCATTTTTAAGCATGTTTAAAATCTATTCACATTTCCCTTTTTTTAATAGACAGAGTCTCACTTTGTCACCCAGGCTGGAGTACAGTGGCACAATCGTAGCTCACTGCAGTCTTAAACTTCTGGGTTCAAGGGATCCTCTTTCCTCAGCCTCCCAAGTAGCTGGGATTACAGGCATGCGACACCATGCCTGGCTAAGTTTTTATTTTTTATTTTATTTTTTTTTTTGAGACGGAGTCTCGCTCTGTCACCCGGGCTGGAGTGCAGTGGCCAGATCTCAGCTCACTGCAAGCTCCGCCTCCCGGGTTTACGCCATTCTCCTGCCTCAGCCTCCCGAGTAGCTGGGACTACAGGCGCCCACCACCTCGCCCAGCTAGTTTTTTGTATTTTTTTAGTAGAGACGGGGTTTCACCATGTTAGCCAGGATGGTCTCGATCTCCTGACCTCGTGATCCGCCCGCCTCGGCCTCCCAAAGTGCTGGGATTACAGGCTTGAGCCACCGCGCCCGGCCAAGTTTTTATTTTTAGTAGAGACAAGGTCTCACTATGTTGCCCAGGCTGGTCTTGAATCCTAGCCTCAAGCAATTCTCCTACCTTGGCCTCCCAAAGTCCTGGGATTACAGGTGTGAGCCGCCACACCTGGCCTGCATTTACTTTTTAAAATAAACTCTCTCTATATTTCAGTTTTCTTTCGGATTGTAATTCCTTTTCATACTGATTTTTAGAAGTTCTCTCTTTTTTTTTTTCCTGAGACAGAGTCTTGCTCTGTCGCCCAGGCTGCAGTGCAGTGGCGCAATCTTGGCTCGCTGCAACCTCCACATCCCAGATTCAAGCGATTCTCATGCCTCAGCCTCCCAAGTACCTGGGATTACAGGTGTGTGCCGCCACACCTGCTAATTTTTGTATTATTGGTAGAGACAGGGTTTCACCATGTTGGCCAAGCTGTTCTCGAACTCCTGACCTCAAGTGATCTGCCCGCCTCGGCCTCCCAAAGTGCTGGGATTACAGATGTGAGCCACTGCGCCTGGCTAGAAGTTCTCTATATATAAATAAATGGGCTTTTTTCTTTTAAAATAAAAATGACTTATTAAATGTAGAATTAAATGTGACTTATTATCTATAACTGCATATGATTCTTTATATGAGAAAATCCACAAATCAGTTTTTAAAAAATCTATTTTAGAGCATGTTTCCAGGTTTTTGTTTGTTTGGTTTGGTTTGGTTTGGTTTTTTGAAATGGAGTCTCACTCTGTCACCCAGGCTGGAGTGCAGTGGTGTGATCTTGGCTCATTGCAACCTCCACCCTCTGGGTTCAAGCGATTCTCCTGCCTCAGCCTCCCAAGCAGCTGGGATTACAATTACCTGCCCCCAAGCCCGGCTAATTTTTTGTGTGTTTTTAGTAGAGATGGAGTTTCACCATCTTGGCCAGGCTGGTCTTGAACTCCTGACCTTGTGATCCACCCACCTTGACTTCCCAAAGTGCTGGGATTACAGGCATGAGCCACCGTGCCGGCCTTCAGATTTTTCTATTTGGAAAATATGGTCACTGAAAAGCATTTTGAAGTTATTATAAAACTATGCCATCCATTATAGCATTATATAATTTGTAAAGTAAATTCAGGTGACTTAAAACAGTTTACAGTTTATAAAACTATAAAATTGAAGTGACAATGTATTTTTATAATTTAAAAACTATAAAATTAATAAATACATAATCATCTGTTTTAAAAGTCCAAATTACAAAAATATAGAAATTAAAAAGTGCAAATTATCCTCCTTCTCACAAAGTGAGAACCACCATTAGTAGTTTGATGTGAAGTCCTCCTAACTCCTTTCTATACACCCACAAATGTATATTTAAAGAGGTTTATTTTTTTTCCCCCAGAAAAGTGGAAGCTGCAAGCTGTTCTGCAGCTTGTTTTGTTTCAGTTAAGGTTTTATCTTGGATGTCAAGAATGGTAACCTTTGCAATTCAGTTTCTTTCTTTCTTTCTTTTAATCTTTTATTTTCAGTTTGGGGGTATATGTGAAGGTTTGTTACATAGGTAAACTCGTGTCACAGGGGTTTGGTGTCCAGATATTTCATCACCCCGTATTAAGCCCGGTACCCAAAACTTATCTTTTCTGCTCCTCTCCTGGTTCCCACCCTCCACCTTCAGGTAAACCCCAGTGTCTGTTGTTCTCTTCTTTGTGCTCATGAGTTCTCGTTTAGCTCCCATTTATAAGTGAGAACATGGTTTTCTGTCCTTGCGTTAGTTTGCTAAGGATAATAGCCCCTGTAAAAGACACAATCTCATTCTTTTTCATGGCTGCATAGTATTCCACGGTATATATATATACCACATTTTGTTTATCCAGCCTGTCATTGATGGGCATTTAGGTTGATTCCACGTCTTTGCTATTGTGAACAGTGCCGCAGTGAACATTCGCATGCATGTGTCTTTATGATAGAATGCTTTAATTCCTCTGGGTATATACTTAGTAACGGGATTACTGGTCCAAATGCTAGTTCTGCTTTTAGCTTTTTGAGGAATTGCCACGCTGCTTTCCACAATGGTTGAACTAATTTACACTCTGCAATTCGGTTTCTTAACCTATAAGTTGACAGTGTATTTCCACAAACCACAGCAGGACCTGATACTGGCTTCCTTTGGGGAAATCGAGTTCCCGCTAATGTGCTAGATCAGATGCCGCCTTTAGAAATGTTCCAAGTAGCCCACTGCGTGCAGCTCATTCCTCCCGTGGCTTCAGTGTCTGCCCTTGGGGACTACTTTACACAGTGTTGAGGGGCTTAGACTTGAGGCAGCTGAGTGGAATCACAAGGAAAAAAGGCTAGAATTGGGGCTTTCATGCAGTCAGCCCCCTAGACACTCTTATTTTGATTTTTCAAAAGATTTGGCTTCTTACCTTATTAGGATTTTTTTTTCTTTTTTTTAATTTTAGAGACAAGGTCTTGCTCTGCACCCAAGTTCGAGTACAGTGGCACAATCATAGCTCACTGTAACCTCGACTTCCTGGGCTCAGATAATCCTCTGTCTTAGCCTCCTGAGTAGCTGGGACTATAGGCATGCACCGTCACACCTGGCTAATTATTATTATTATTATTTTAAGACAGTGTCTTACTCTGTTATCCAGGCTGGAGTGCAGTGGTGTTATCTCGGCTCACTGCAACCTCTGCCTCCCGGGTTCAAGTGAGTTTCCTGCCCCAGCCTCCTGAGTAGCTGGGATTATAGTCACATACCACCATGCCCAGCTAATTTTTGTATTTTTAGTAGAGATAGGATTTCACCATGTTGGCCAGGCTGGTCTCGAATTCCTGACCTCAGGTGATCTGCCTGCCTCAGCTTTCCAAAGTGCTGGGATTACAGGCTTGAGCCACTGCACCTGGTCCCACCTAGTTAGTTTTTAAGATTTTTCATAGAGACAAGGTTTCACTATGTTGCCCAGGCTAGTCTCAAACTCTGGCCTCAAGAGATCCTCTCGCCTTGGCCTCCCAAAGTGCTGAGATTACAGGTGTGAGCCAAGGCACCAAGCTAAAAATTTTTTAAAAGATGCATCTTGAGGCACAAATCCTTGGAATTCAGCAAAGAGAAGAAATGGGGTCAGAATGGAGGGTGCACAAGAATGGGCTCCAAGGACTCCACCCTGTCTCTGGAGCAGTGGTGTCTGCCAAGCCAGCAGGATAGAGCAGTCCCTGTACACCCATGAGCCAGCTGGGAGACAAGCCCATTTCCCTAGCTGGGTCTGATGCCCAGCCATGTCCATGCTCCCCTGGGGGCCCCTCCTGGCAGTGCCCTACAGGTAGGGGGAGCTCTGGAGCCGTGGTGGAGGGGGCGCTTCAGGCAGGGCCCAATTCAAGTGACCTCTGCTCACGAAGCCTTGTGTCCTGGCTGGACTGCAGCTACCTCCCAAAAAAGGGCCCATTTTCCTCCCTACAAAGGTGCTTCTTGCTTAGCCAAGCCCCTGGGGGCCATAGCTGCCTGTCAGTGGCCTCTTTGGAGTTACCCCAAAGGCACTCAGCAGGCCCTGCGGGGCCTGGCAGACTTGCCTGAAACTGCTTCAGGAAGCTCCAGATTGAGTCAGCTGTAGTGATCCCTGACCCGGGCGGTCAGTCGGGTCTTCTCCGGCATCCTTCAGGGCCACCCTTGAGCAACTCTAGGCTTAGGAACAGACTCAGTTCCAGGAGGGTGGCTGGGTAACCGTTTTCTGCAGTCAAATCCATCTGTGTTCATTCAACAAATATTTGAGGCTCTCTCATAGGCTGAGGCTGGCCCTAGCTCTGGGAATGGGCAGAACAGGACAGACCAGGTTCCTGCGTTTGTGGAGCTGGCACTCTAGTGGGGGAAGCTGATAAGGAACACAGAAAATACCATTTTTAGAGGGTGCTATGAGGAAAATAAAACACACAGTGGCCTAAGGAACAATGGGGGAGGGGTGACGATTGTACAGCTCGTCCCTGCGAGGAGGCTGAGAGTGCCTTCTCAAACGACAGGAAGGAAGGAGTCGTGCCAACCTGGGAAGAACATTCCAGGGAGTCAAAAGTGCAAAACGCAGCGCCTTGCGGCTGGGAGACGCTCTGCTTGGCAAAGCTGACTAGGGAGTCAAGAAGCAGATGGGGCATGAGCAGAGATGAGTGCCAATTTAGGCAGGGTCTGTGGCCAGCTGGATGCACGTGGGTTTTCTCCCACACGCAGTGGGTGGTGATGGGAGGGTTTAAGTTGGTGAGTGGCATGATCTGAGTGCATGTTTTGCTTTGGTTTAAAAAAAAGAAAAATGGTTTTTTGTAGAGATGGAGGTCTTGCTATGTTGCCCAGGCTGGTCTCCAACCCGTGACCCCGAGTGATCCTCCTATCTCGGCCTTGCAAAGCACTGGGATTACAGGCTGAGTGCATGTTTAAGGGATAACTCGGGCTACTTTGTGGAGATAGTTGGGGGCATGGTGGCAGGGAAAGTCACAGGGAGGCCAGTCAGAGGCTGGTGCAGTGGTCCAGGTGAGAAAGCCCCGGGGTTGGAAGTAGGATGTGCATGGTGAGGTGGAGGGAAGGGAAGAAGCAGGATGTACACAGTGAGGTGGAGGGAAAGGAAGAACTGGCGACACAGGTGTGGAATTATTGCCAACTGTCATATCCTTCTACAGAAGCAGGGTCAGGGGCCCCCAGACAAGGCTAGGACCAGCGGAGTCCCTGCTCTCCTGCTTGCCCTGTAAGTGCCAGCCTACTCCCACCCTTAGACTCAGGCAGGAGGGCCCCCGTGCTGGACCCTCACAGGAGAGGGTGCCCACTAGCCCCACTCTGGCTGCTCCTGCCCACGGGCCAAGGAATTTCCTGCCCTAGCAGCCCAGGGCCAGCTGCCTGGGCCTGCGTGGGCCTCTTCACCAGGCCCCCAAGCCCCAGGATGTGGGAAGGAAGAGAGTGTGGCATTTTTCAAGGGGCATAGGCAGCATTTGCACTCTGTGCTGCGAATCTACACCCCTGACTCAGGACCTTTCTGGCGGGGAATGGAATAGAGGATGGGATGGGAAGAGAATAGGTGTGGCTGGGTATCCCCACACCACCATGTTCCCAAACCAGATTCTATCTGGTCTTCTAGGACACGATAAAGATGCATGTGTTAAGACAAGAAGGTAGAACATATTTTCTTTAACAGTTTCTCAGTTTGATTGGTAACTTTTCATATTTAAACAGATGCTATGGGGGCTGCCATTTGTACTCTTGTCTCGGATCTCACAGAAGCACAGGCGACCTGCCACATCCAATGCTTGCCTTCTGCAGTGCTCTGCAAATGCTAGATGTGGAGTTTGAGGACCCATCATTTTACCAAAGAAGTTTTCCACCAAAATAGAATGAAGGGCTTTTCCCAATTTGCTAAACAAAATTAATAGATAGAACTTTCTGAATTTTTAATTTTTTTGAGAAATTATTTTCTTAGAGACAGGATCTTGCTCTGTCACCCAGGATGGAGTGCAGTGGTGCCATCATAGCTCACCTCAGCCTCAAACTCCCAGATTCAAGCAATTCTCCTTCCTTAGCCTCCCGAGTAACTGGGACTACAGGCTCGCATCACCATACCCGGCTAATTTTTTCATTTTTTAAATAGACGGGGTCTCACTATATTGCTCAGGCTGGTCTCAAATTCCTGGACTCCAGACATCCTCCCACTTCGGCCTCCAAAAGTGCTGCCATTACAGGCATGAACCACTGTGCCCGACCCTGATTTTACAATTTTGACTCAATTTTCTTTTTCTAGAATGTTTAGTGCCAGCTACTGCTTACCTGCTAGCAGTTGTAAGCAAATAAAATAAACAAAATGTATTAGTCCTTTCTCATACTGCTATAAAGAACTGCCTGAGGCTGGGTAATTTATGAAGAAAAGAGGTTTAATTGACTCACAGTTCAGCATGGCGGGGGAGGCCTCAGGAAACTTACAATCATGGCAGAAGACAAAGGGGAAGAGAAAGGCACCTTCTTCACAAGGTAGCAGGAAGGAGAAGTGCCGAGAGAAGAGGGAAGAGCCCCTTATGAAACCATCCGATCCCATGAGAACTCACTCACTATCATGAGAACAACTTGGGGGAAAACTGCTCCCATGATTCAGTTACCTCCACCTGGTCTCTCCCTTGACACAAGGGGATTGTGGGGATTATAGGGATCATAATTCAAGATGACATTTGGGTGGGGACACAAAGCCTAACCATATCATAAACATGAAAAATGACAAAAGAAATCACACACATAGTATAGTAGATGAATAGTAAGAGAAAACTGGAGGTCAGGCACAGTGGCTCACGCCTGTAATCCCAGCACTTTGGGAGGCTGAGGCGGGTGAATCACCTGAGGTCAGGAGTTCAAGACCAGCCTGGCCAACATGGTAAAACCCCGTCTCTACTAAAAATACAAAAATTAGCCAGGCATGGTGGCACTCATCTGTAATTTCAGCTACTTGAGAGGCTGAGGCAGGAAAATTGCTTGAACCGGGGAGGCGGAGGTTGCAGTGAGCCAAGATTGGGCTGCTGCACTCCAGCCTGGGTGACAGAGGAAGACTCCATCTCAAAAAAAAAAAAAAAAAAAA